>NW_028145490.1:1290000-1305000 GCF_977016875.1 Pavona decussata
GCAATATCGAGACGAGTCGGCGGAAATCAATATAAGCTTACAACATGTTGCGAACAGCAAAATTAAATATTGATCTCTTTGCAAAAGGTTTTGTGATCATTTGAGGTTTATAACAGGGGACGCCGCAGCTGTTTATAATTCCCACCATAAGTCCCCATGGGACCCATGGATTCGAAGAAATTTGTTTTTGCATCATTAGTATTGTTCCAATTTTTGCCGCCACGTCGGCAAAAAGTTTGCTTTGTATATAATTCTGGTTGACATTTTCGCCGTTAACAAACGGCTAAAGCCGTTGTTACACTAGGCAATTTGTCTTGCAACTTGCAATTTCGTGGCCCATTGCAGCGTGCTCTGAAATGAACTTATCTCTCAATGTTTTGTTGCAATTTCCATTGCACAAAGCACAGGCAAAAGACCCTTTGTTTGTGTGGATCGGTTGAAATTTTTACCTAGTGGAGACATTTAAAGTCACCTTTTATCTCTATGTTGAAATAAAGTTTCAAGGAAATGTTGATTGAGTCACGCGTGGTGTTTTTTTGCCATTCCGAGCCGTAGAAACCTTTCTCTGGCGAGTTTACTGTTTAACAGTGTTACCTGCCGAAGGCCGATACTAGAGATAGGGAGACAAGGCAGGTAAGAAGCCGCCGGCGACCGCTATGGGTCGCTACTTCAAACCGGAATTGTCGCAAAATTTGAAACATTCTGACCTTTCTTTCAACGGCCTCTGATTAACTATATATTTTGCTATGTCGTGGCCGAGTTTAAGCTTCATTCGTCAAATTTCCTCCGAGAAAAGCGGAGCTCAAGTCCTCCAGGTAGGTTTCAAACTATGATCTGTAGCAAAGTCAGTGACCAAGGAATTCTAAGCATGCGGTCCATTTTAAATCAGCCAATCAACGCTTGGGTTGGGTATTTGTTTAGCACTAGTGGCCTTATTTATTGTAGGCCTCACCGATTTTTTAACCTATCCTCCCTTCGCGATTGAACTAACTGAATCGTTTTAGTCAGAAAGAGTGCGTGATATTGCGTTGCGCAACTTGAAATTTTGCCGCCAAAAAATATTTCCCGCCAGAAAATGTCTTCAGCTGAAAAGTTCACTGCTGATCATAACTTTTTGCATACATGAAAACTCGACATCTTTCATCAATATTTTTCCTTCTCATACAAAAGTCTTACATCAAGTAGATTAGTTTGCTAAAGAAAACTAGTTTTGCTGTCAGTTTTCACGCGAAAGCGGAACGTGCCATGTCACGAATCAGTGACGTCGGAAACAAAATTATGCAAATTTCTGGTGAAATTAACACTTTAAGATTTTGTCAGCTTTCATAGAGGTTTCAAACGGAAAAAATGTTTCATTTTCGCAATTTACAACTGGTAATTTATGGGAAAGCAAAAGGACGCGGTCGATAAATAATTCTTATTAAGCAAGAGCTTGTCATATTTCATTACTTTTACTTGAGGATTGCGTGGACTGAACTCTAAAGGAAAAATTTCACGCATTTATGTCGGCCAAGAAATGTAATGCGATACTTTGTTGAACAGATTTCCCTTTGTGAGATCCAACCTCGTTCCCAGGGTCTCTTCTCTTCACGTCCCAGGGACGTGAAGAGGAGAGAACCTGGGAACGAGGTTGTGTGAGATCGGCTTGAAAAACACAAATCTACCTGGAAGTTAAAAAAGTATGCCCTACAGTAATTTTGTAATTTTAATTCCCAAAAAAACTTTACTTGCCCATCGGGCAAGTGATGGTCAGAATCCACTATCGCAAAATCCAGTAGCCCCAGACTATCGGACACGAATTTGCATGACGTAGCTGCACATGGCGTGCTTCTATGAACTTTGAATAAAAAAGAAACACGTGATTTTTTTAAGTCGGCGCATCAGAATAATCTTATTCAATCTGTAGAGAATAATTTGACAATCCGATTTTTATAGTACAAGAATGGTTATTTTTCGTTACATGATCGGACAAAGATATAACTTCTTTTAGCTTTCAAGGAAGTTTCCGTAGCCGTCTAAATTTCAATTACTGATGTGTCATCTGCATTCACGAGTTGGCTCACAGGAGCCTTTGATTGTGATAACCAGTCAGTAAGGCTGCATGCCAAATAAGAGCTAATTTAGAGAAATGTGGATTTCCAAGTATAAACCATCTCTTTGCCAAGTCCTTTATTAGACTTTAGTTCCTATGTCAGTTATATTTTGAAAAGTGAGGGTTGTCTTAAAGTGACATTTTCCAGGTGAAGAGACATTCTTTGAAACAGGAATAGAGATGATAAATGAAAAACATAAACATAAATGATTTTCAGTTATGTCCTAATTTTCTTCACAGCCATCCAAACTGTGTCTACTTGAGTGTGGAAAAACAGAAGACTTTGGGGTACCGCATTCATGATTTGCTTCCCTACAAATCTTATGGCCGAAAGAATATTGGCTATCTATATGCCATTCAACATGGTGCAAAAATCATCTATGAAACTGATGATGATAACTCACCAACAAGTGGAGAAATCACATTTCACCAGAAGGAATCTGGGGACTTCTATGTGTACAAAACAGATTCTGTGGTAGTGAATCCTTATGAACACTTTGGACAAAGTACTATTTGGCCCAGAGGGTACCCCCTGGATCACATTGCCGACCCCCCATCGCACAAGTTTGTCAAATGTGAAGGGGTGGAGGCATCGATACAACAGGGTGTGGTTAATGGTGACCCAGATGTAGATGCCATCTTCCGTCTCACAAGAAAAGATGAAGGTGTTGATTTGAATGTTGAATTTGATGCCAAAGCCCCCCCAGTTGTGCTTCCTCCAGATACACTGGCTCCTTTCAATTCACAAAACACACTGTTCTTACACAAGGCATTGTGGGCGCTATTGCTACCGACCACAGTAACCTTTCGAGTCACTGATATTTGGCGTGGTTACTGGGCACAGCGATTATTGTGGGACTTGGGATCTCAACTGTCATTTTTCCCGCCAAATGCTGTTCAGTACCGAAATGCACACAATTATTTGTCGGATTTTATGGAGGAGCATAAACTCTATCATGAATCTTCGCGCCTTGTTGAATTTTTAAAAAACTGGGAACCTACAAAGGAAGATTTCTTCAGCAGAGTTCTTGAGTTAAGCGTGGCAATGGTTCAAAATGGCTTCTGGGGAGTGCATGATGCCATATTAACAGAAGCATGGTTAGCTGATTTGGTGAGCATTGGGTACGAATTACCAGTAGTAAGCTCTGTTCCCAAACCATGTAAAAAAGTTATCAGTGAAGAGACTGAACTTCGTCCAAAGGAAAAGCCATCTTCATATTTACGTGCTGGTAGCGAGTTAAAAAGTTTAATTTCCTCAGAAACGTAGGGATTGGTGTAACAACATTGCAGGCTAATGCAAATATAATTTAGAACGTTTTGAAGTTCAACTTTTTTGACGGGTTCTTTTTGGGGATGCTGGTTTGTTATTAGCAACGAGATTATCAGGAACACTTGTAAGTCTGGGGCATCATTTAGTGAAAAGACTGAGTAACTTGGTTTAAAAGCAGTCGTGTGAAGGTTTTTGTCTCATTTTAACCCTGGCTGGCTAAAATAGAGAATAATGAATCGCGCAAATTAACGAACTCATGATTTAATGCCCTTGCAGTGTATAAAATATGCTAAAAGTCCCATCCTCCCCCTCAATAATATCCAGCAACCAATTATAGATACCATGCGTTTTTCATACCCAAATATTTATTACCTTTAGAAAAGCTATCGTAATTCGCTGACTACAACCAAAGAAGATACTGACAAATTTACTCCCACCCCCGCTCCCCCTCGACCAAATGAAAAACAACAAAAAACGAAAAACACCCACCAGATTATAAACCCAAGGGAATCCTTTGAACGGGAGGGGACCGAGACCTAGTCATTATGAATAACTCCATCTAAATAATGTTTGGACTGATCTCCTGCAGTTTAAGTGAACTGTCTGTAAAAAGGTCCAACCGTCCATATTTCACCAGTGAAACTGCAATAGTTTGCGTTTTGTCTCTTTGGGACCAAGACAAATTTAAAGATGCTCGTGTTAGGAGCTGTGTTACCACAAGTTATACAAGAGCCAGGGCCGTACCTAGGATTTTTTGTCTGTGGGGGCAAACTCCGCACACCCCTCACAGGGGTCTACCGTATGTAGACAGGGTTTCTAGTTGAACATTAATTTTGTTTTCACTCCTACACAGAAAGTTGCCTCTACGACGTTTAGAGAAAAAAAAACACACCGAAGCTTTTTTTTTTTAAATTGCCATGACTTCTTATGGAGTTAACATCTTGTTTAGCTTGAAGTAAATATTGTTTCTCATTTTAAAACACAGTCGATACACTGCTGTAAACAAAGGGAGAAAATCACTGAGCTTCCACAATACAAACGCACTATATCAGTGGAGCGAAGCATTTGCAAAAACACAGTCGTTATTTAAATACAATTCAAGCCTTTTCAGTATTACTGTGACACGTTGCATAGCTCTATAACACGCTACAACGATTACTAGAGAACCAAAAAGCCAAATAGCCGTGCCAAGAAACACAACTCCTTGTGACAAACACTAATAGTCGGGCCCGGCATTCCAACAATTACAGAATGAAGCTCATTGCATGATACAGGCAATGATTAATTTCTGTCCTAACATTACACAAATCTCAACAAGAAAGGCAGTTAAAACTATCAAGCACTTAAAAGATCCAAGCCAAACCCAGCTGAAATGCCCTATGTGGCATAAAAACACCGTCGTCGAACACGCGGAATAAGAGATCATATTCAAAAGGAAGAGAATTTGTTTCAGCGAGTTATAGCTTTTACTGCGCGCCTAATTTACACCTACTTTTGTTGTATTTGTTTGTGCTACATCTTTCATACCTTTCGCCCCCACACCTTTAAAGATTATTATGTATGTAAAGAGCCTTTCTGACACTCCTTTTACCCTTTTTAAGCCAGTTTTCTTTGCATAATTTTTTAGTGTGCGCGTCATTTTCAGTGTTGTAAAGTTGTGTTTCGCCGTTTTTATGTTAGTCGTTCGTTTTCTATTGTTTCTCAGTTGCTAATTCCATGTCGTTACTTGTAGTATTTTTTAACATCTTTTATTTAATCTTTGTATTTCAAGAACCGTTCTGGTACGGATTTGTTTACCGTCGGGATGTGTTTGGAATGGTGAAGTTTTCGAATAAAGTGATAAAGTAGAGAGCTGAGTGTAATTAGCAGCGACTACGGAATTCAAAAGAGGAAACTCAAAAATCATTAGGCGCAAATGAGCTGTCGGATGATGAACATGTGATGGTTAAATCCAAACCCGCTACAAATACTTGCGAGCAGGGCAGGCTTTTAAAACCAATTTATCTCTGAAAAAAAATATACTTGTATAACCTAGATTTAAAAAGACTAAAACACGCGCCAGAAACTGGCGTAGGCTTGTCAGTCTTTATTTACACACCAAATTCTAAACCATAGGCAGCACAAACTGACAAAATCATTATTTTCATAAGAAAACCGGTACTGGCTTTTGCCTCAAAAGATTTTCCAAAATAATTATTTGGAATTCACATTGAAGGAATATTTTTTCAGTCAATTAGTCGATTTTCTTGTGATCAGTGTGATGTTAGAAACAAATTGAGTTTTCCTGGCGGGGGCAGCTGCCCCCTCTGCCCCCGCGCTAGGTACGGCCCTGAGAGCTGGATGATTTCAGCTATTCAGTGCTTAGTTGTGAAAGGAATGCTAAAACAGACATAATTTTGAGATCCTTTGAATATAGAATAGAAAAGAATAGAAACTTTCTTAAACGTGTCAATGCCTTATAGCATGGCAAAATCCTGTACTAATTTGGGGACACAATTTATCTCTAGTTTAGAATTCATATGTTGTGCTTGAAAGAGATTCAAGTTTCAGGTTATAGAAATTCGGAAATGTAGCGAACAACGTTTACACTTCCTAAAAAAGGACTCGGAGCGAAGTAGGACTAATTTTTAATGTCTAATTTCAGAGAGATCATTGTTGTTATAATTTATCTTTCGATGTGCATACTCGAAACTGCTAAAAGTAAACTCTTTGTTAGGCCTTTTGAAAGAGCTGGATTCAACTTAACATGCAGCTTTGACTTTAAATTTTCGCAAATAGTAACTACATTGATTGGAAGCTCGGATTTGAATAGCGTTTTCCCCAAACCAGTATCCCCCCCCCTCCTCCTGTACCTCCCAAACAAAAATTCTTTGTATGTCAAATCCATCGTTGAAACGAATTGACCAGCCGAACAAGGCACCCCTAGTAAAATCTGAAAGAGGAGTCATTTTTCATCAGAGCTGTTTTCCACTTGTTGCTTTGTTGTTGTTGTTTATGTTTTATGTTGTTTTGTCACGAGTGATGAAATAGCCAGCCCTCCCCTGAAAGAAACGAACGAGTGACGGGCTGATGGCAAGCGTCATCGTGAAAATCGCCTATTCTCGATGGTTATTTTACTATAGCTGCCAGAATCCTCTTCGTATTTCCTTTCTTATTTAAATTTTGATCCGATTCTGGTAGTTATGGCCACAGCCTACCCAGACAGGCACCCAGACAGCGCGCAGACGTCATGCTGATCCCCCTAAAGGCCTATGCCTCCTATGCCATGATATCCTTTTATCTAAAATGAACCTTTGTGGAATACGAGGTACAGCTCTTCAGGCTTGATTGGTTTAGGTCATATTTAACTAATCGTACACAACGATGTCTCGTTAATGGTTCTCTTTCTAGAATCTGCTCACTTAAATGTGGGGTGCGGCAAGGAACAATCCTTGGCCCCCTTTTATTTCTTATTTATAATTATATTAATGACTTGCCAAACTGCCTAACTTTGTGCCAGCCTAGGATGTATGCCGATGACACCCACATCCCTTATGCTGGCGTTGATGTGAATTCAATACAGTTAAATGTGAATCACGATTTAGATAACCTAAACAAATGGCTTATTTCCAATAAATTTACTTTGAACACTGCTAAAACTGAATTCGTGCTTATTGGCTCCAGACAAAAATTGAGTACTTTGTCGAACCCACTTGAGCTCTCGATTAATAATGTTCCGATAGAACACGTTTCCTCTGTCAAATCGCTTGGAATATTTATTGATGAAAATCTACGGTGGCAAACACACATTGAAAAATTATCTAAAAAGGTTGCTTCCGGAATAGGAGCAATAAAAAGAATTAGACCTTTTGTCCCTCCACCTACCCTTCATTATATATACAGCGCACTAATTCAATCTCATGGTATATAAGTCTTTAAATGGTCTTGTTCCTGAATATTTATCATCTAAATTTGTTAAACGAAATGAAACGCGTTACTCCCCGAGGGACTCTGTTAACAAACTATTTGTCCCGTTACCGCGAACTAATTTCATGAAAAACAGCTTTACTTATAGCGGAGCAGTTCTCTGGAGCAGCCTAGTCAATTCCAAAGATTAGTTAATGTTCATTTTTAATGTTAGAGTACTAGTATACACGGCATTCATGAAAAACAGGTTTTAGTTAGATTAGTTGTAATTAGGTATTGAATTTTGTTTGGGATAGTTAGGTTATTTCTAATTTTTATACTCCTGGGCCCAGTTGTTCAAAGCCCGATTAAGCTAATCCCGGATTAACGTGAACTTTGATGCGAGTTTAACTAATATTTAATAAAGATTCTTCCAAAACATTTTTGTCTGTTAGTTTTACCTTAGACTTTTCTTTACCTTTAGCTTGAAATTAGCCTTTTAAACCGTTTTAAACGAGCCCGATGAAAACGTCGATTATCTTTTAATTGTGGATTAGCGTTAATAGGCTTTCGAACAACCCGGCCCTAATGAATTTTACCGTGTTGAAATAAAGATTTATTGATTGATTGATATTGAACGAGGTTGCGTGGCACAGCACTGTGACAGCGCTTCGTCGACGTTGAGGGTCGCCAAGGTTTTTACTTCCAGGACATTACTAGTATTCTTTATTCATCTCTGCGCAGATAACGGCATAAGACTTACTGTGATTGAAAAAATGTCTAAAGGGTGGGTTCTATTTGCCTTCGTTGTTCAGTTAGTTTTTATTGTTTTTTTCTATCGTTATTTTGGCAATACACCGGCAAGTACATTCGTCGTGCAAGAAACTACGGGGGCAAATTGGGAAACAGTCATTATGCCGAAACAGTCTTTAGTAGATTGGAGAACAGTAGTGCAGTCTAAACAGCTGAATACAGACATCGACTGGAAGAAAGTACTTCGAAAACCATCGCCTTCCAACGAGGATATGCACGACAAGTGGATTGTTCTCACCACTATAAACTCACCAACTGAAGATGTGAAGAAGCTGGCCAAAATCGATGGTTGGAAGGTTGTAGTTGTCGGAGACACAAAAACACCGGCTGATTGGAGGTAGGGAATTATTCTTTCTATCTTTCTCAAGATCAGACCTTTTTATTCTTACGAGGCCCGTTCAATATGGAGAATAAATCGTCTTAGTTGACGAAGAACTTGGAGGAACCGAGGGCAGTATCGAGACGGGTCGGTGGAAATCAATATAAGCTTACAACATGTTGCGAACAGCAAAATTAAATATTGATCTCTTTGCAAAAGGTTTTGTCATCATTTGAGGTTTATAACAGGGGACGCCGCAGCTGTTTATAATTCCCACCGTAAGTCCCCATGGATTCGAAGAAAATTTTTTTTGCATCATTAGTATTGTTCAAACAACAACAACAACAATCTTTATTTGTGCCCAGAAATTATACAGATTTACATTAAAACAAGAAAGAAAAATTACTAAAGAAGAGGGCACAGCCACTTAGAAATAGCAAGCTAATCGAGCTAAGTGCCGCCACGTCGGCAAAAAGTTTGCTTTGTATATAATTCTGGTTGACATTTTCGCCGTTAACAAACGGCTAAAGGCGTTGTTACACTAGGCAATTTGTCTTGCAACTTGCAATTTCGTGGCCCATTGCAGCGTGCTCTGAAATGAACTTATCTCTCAATGTTTTGTTGCAATCACCATTGCACAAAGCACAGGCAAACCACCCTCTGTTTGTGTGGATCGGTTGAAATTTTTACCTAGTGGAGACATTTAAAGTCGCCTTTTACCTTTATGTTGAAATAAAGTTTCAAGGAAATGTTGATTGAGTCACGCGTGGTGTTTTTTTGCCATTCCGAGCCGTAGAAACCTTTCTCTGGCGAGTTTACTGTTTAACAGTGTTACCTGCCGAAGGCCGATACTAGAGAGGGGGAGACAAGGCAGGTAAGAAGCCGCCGGCGACCGCTATGGGTCGCTACTTCAAACCGGAATTGTCGCAAAATTTGAAAAATTCTGACCTTTCTTTCAACGTCCTCTGATTAACTATATATTTTGCTATGTCGTGGCCGAGTTGAGGCTTCATTCGTCAAATTTCCTCCGAGAAAAGCGGAGCTCAAGTCCTCCAGGTAGGTTTCAAACTATGATCTGTAGCAAAGTCAGTGACCAAGGAATTCTAAGCATGCGGTCCATTTTAAATCAGCCAATCAACGCTTGGGTTGGGTATTTGTTTAGCACTAGTGGCCTTATTTATTGTAGGCCTCACCGATTTTTTAACCTATCCTCCCTTCGCGATTGAACTAACTGAAGCGTTTTAGTCAGAAAGAATGCGTGATATTGCGTTGCGCAACTTGAAATTTTGCCGCCAAAAAATATTTCCTGCCAGAAAATTTCTTCAGCTGAAAAGTTCACTGCTAATCATAACTTTTTGCATACATGAAAACTCGACATCTTTCATCATATTTTTCCTTCTCATACAAAAGTCTTACATCAAGTAGATTAGTCTGCTAAAGAAAACTAGTTTTGCTGTCAGTTTTCACGCGAAAGGGGAACGTGCCATGTCACGCATCAGTGACGTCAGAAATAAAATTACGCAGATTTCTGGTGAAATTAACAGTTTAAGATTTTGTCAGCTTTCATAGAGGTTCAAAGGGAAAAAATGTTTCATTTTCCCAATTTACAACTGGTAATTTATGGGAAAGCAAAAGGACGCGGTCGATAAATAATTCTTATTTAGAAAGAGCTTGTCATATTTTATTATTTTTACTTGAGGATTGCGTGGACTGAACTCTAAAGGAAAAATTTCACACATTTATGTCGGGCATGAAATGTAATGCGATACTTTGTTGAACAGATTTCCCTTTGTGAGATCCAGCCTCGTTCCCAGGGTCTCTCCTCTTCACGTCCCATGGACGAGAAGAGGAGAGAACCTGGGAACGAGGTTGTGTGAGATCGGCTTGAAAAACACAAATCTACCTGGAAGTTAAAAAAAGTATGGCCTACAGTAATTTTGTAATTTTAATTCCCAAAAAAACTTTACTTGCCCATCGGGCAAGTGATGGTCAGAATCCACTATCGCAAAATCCAGTAGCCCCAGACTATCGGACACGAATTTGCATGACGTAGCTGCACATGGCGTGCTTCTATGAACTTTGAATAAAAAAGAAACACGTGATTTTTTTAATCGGCGCATCAGAAAAATCTTATTCAATCTGTAAAGAATAATTTGACAATCCGATTTTTATAGTACAAGAATGGTTATTTTTCGTTACATGATCGGACAAAGATATAACTTCTTTTAGCTTTCAAGGAAGTTTCCGTAGCCGTCTAAATTTCAATTACTGATGTGTCATCTGCATTCACGAGTTGGCTCACAGGAACCTTTGATTGTGATAACCAGTCAGTAAGTCTGCATGCCAAATAAGAGCTAATTTAGAGAAATTTGGATTTCCAAGTATAAACCATCTCTTAACCAAGTCCTTTATTAGACTTTAGTTCCTATGTCAGTTATATTTTGAAAAGTGAGGGTTGTCTTAAAATGACATTTTCCAGGTGAAGAGACATTCTTTGAAACAGGAATAGAGATGATAAATGAAAAACATAAACAGAAATGATTTTCAGTTATGTCCTAATTTTCTTTACAGCCATCCAAACTGTGTCTACTTGAGTGTGGAAAAACAGAAGACTTTGGGGTACCGCATTCATGATTTGCTTCCCTACAAATCTTATGGCCGAAAGAATATTGGCTATCTATATGCCATTCAACATGGTGCAAAAATCATCTATGAAACTGATGATGATAACTCACCAACAAGTGGAGAAATCACATTTCACCAGAAGGAATCTGGGGACTTCTACGTGTACAAAACAGATTCTGTGGTAGTGAATCCTTATGAACACTTTGGACAAAGTACCATTTGGCCCAGAGGGTATCCCCTGGATCACATTGCCGACCCCCCATCTCACAAGTTTGTCAAATGTGAAGGGGTGGAGGCATCGATACAACAGGGTGTTGTTAATGGTGACCCAGATGTAGATGCCATCTTCCGTCTCACAAGAAAAGATGAAGGTGTTGATTTGAATGTTGAATTTGATGCCAAAGCCCCCCCAGTTGTGCTTCCTCCAAATACACTGGCTCCTTTTAATTCACAAAACACACTGTTCTTACACAAGGCATTGTGGGCGCTATTGCTACCGACCACAGTAACCTTTCGAGTCACTGATATTTGGCGTGGTTACTGGGCACAGCGATTATTGTGGGACTTGGGATCTCAACTGTCATTTTTCCCGCCAAATGCTGTTCAGTACCGAAATGCACACAACTATTTGTCGGATTTTATTGAGGAGCATGAACTATATCATGAATCTTCGCGCCTTGTTGAATTTTTGAAAAACTGGGAACCTACAAAGGAAGATTTCTTCAGCAGAATTCTTGAGTTAAGCGTGGCAATGGTTCAAAATGGCTTCTGGGGAGTGCATGATGCCATATTAACAGAAGCATGGTTAGCTGATTTGGTGAGCATTGGGTACGAAATACCAGTAGTAAGCTCTGTTCCCAAACCATGTAAAAAAGTTATCAGTGTAGAGACTGAACTTCGTCCAAAGGAAAAGCCATCCTCATATTTACGTGCTGGTAGCGAGTTAAAAAGTTTAGTTTCCTCAGAAACGTAGGGATTGGTGTAACAACATTGCAGGCTAATGCAAATATAATTTAGAACATTTTGAAGTTCAACTTTTTTGTCGGGTCCTTTTTAATTTGGCGATGTTGGTTTGTTATTAGCAGTGTGATTATCAGGAACACTTGTAAGTCTGGGGCATCATTTAGCGAAAAGACTAAGAAATAAAGGGTAACTTGGTTTAAAAGCAGTCGTGTGAAGGTTTTTGTCTCATTTTAACCCAGCTGGCTAAAATAGAGAATAATGAATCGTGCAAATTAACGAACTCATAATTTAATGCCCTTACAGTGTATAAAATATGCTAAAAGTCCCATCCTCCCCCTCGAAAATATCCATTAACCAATTATAGATACCATGCGTTTTTCATACCCAAACATTACCTTTACAAATGCTATCGTAATTCGCTGACTACAACCCAAGAAAATACTGACAAAACAAACAAAGAAAAAAAAAAAAAACCCACGAGATTATAAACCCAAGAGAGGGGACCGAGACCTAGTCATTATGAGTAAGTCCATCTAAATAATATTTGGACTGATCTCCTGCAGTTCAAGTGAACTGTCCGTAAAAAGGTCCAAGCGTCCATATTTCACCAGTGAAGCTGCAATAGTTTGCGTTTTGTCTCTTTGGGACCAAGACAAATTTAAAGATGCTCGTTTTAGGAGCAGTGTTACTACAAGTTATACAAGAGCTGGATGATTTCAGCTATTCAGTGCTTAGTTGTAGTTCGGCCACATTACGCAAACTAAATGAGTAGAAATTATATCGCAAATTTATTCAGAAAACGCCAGTGTAATTTTTAAATTCCGTTTTCGGTGACGACGTCGTCGTAATCACAGTTAAAGAAAATGGTATTTCCAAATTTCCGGGTAAAAGGACAACCTCCAGAGGTAGTACAAAAGTTAATTTTGATTGGTCGATGGAGACAATGGTTCATCGACGGTCTTGACAAAAAGGACACGAGGGGACCCCGGGAACAAATCTGTTTGCCTGTGGACAACTGGCCGTTGTTTCCCCCCGTGCCAAAGAACTTTTGTTACCCAGCGTGCTGTCCGAGAGTTCCGGCAATGTGTCCATGGCGTTCTGACCGCGGGTCTTTCGAAATTTCAGAAGCGAGCCGACTTGAAAGAAAATCTTTCTAGCAAACGTGATACGGCTTCAATCGAGCCGGAAATGCGATGGAAGGAAAGCTATTTACCTCTTCTTTTATCCTATGAAAGAATTGGGACACCAGGGATGATTTCAACGGATTTATTCCGTTTCGTGTTTCGGGCATGGCTGAAATACTGTTTGGCCTTTCGTTACACTTAACAGTAGAAACCCGAATGACGCTAACTCGCCGAAATCGCTCCGAATTGGCTTGAAAAGCTGGTAAATGACAAAGAATACAAGAAGAAACAGGGTAAGTTGACTTTATCGACAAAACACTGTTATTTTCTACCATTTTACACAAATCCGTTGTATTCCCATATAATGAGCTAATTTTTTAATGTCTTATTTCAGAGAGATAATTGTTGTTATAATTTATCTTTCGAAGTGCATACTCGAAACTGCTAAAAGTAAACTCTTTGTTAGCGCTTTTGAAAGAGCTGGATTAAACTTAACATGCAGCTTTGACTTTAAATTTTTGCAAATAGTAACTACATCGATTGGAAGCTAGGATTTGAATAGGGTTTTCCCCAAACCAGTAGCTCCCTTCCCCCTCCCCCACCTCCCAAAACAAAAATTCTTGGTATGTCAAATCCATCGTTGAAACGAACTGACCAGCCGAACAAGGCACCGCTAGTAAAATCTGAAAGAAGGACCATTTTTCATCAGAGCTGTTTTCCGCTTGTTGCTTTGTTGTTGTTTGTGTTTTACGTTGTTTTGTTACGAATGATGAAATAGTTAGCCCTCCCCTGAAAGAAACGAACGAGTGACGGGCTGACGGCAGGCGTCATCGTGATATCGCCTATTCTCAATGCTTATTTTACCATAGCTACCAGAGTCCTCTTCGTATTTCCTTTCTTATTTAAATTTTGATCCGATTCTGGTAGTTATGGCCACAGCCTACCCAGACAGGCACCCAGACAGCGCGTCAGACGTCATGCAATCCCCCTTAGGCCCGGTTCATACGTCAAACTTTACATGAGCCGAACCTAATACCTATTAAAGTCGACCCAAATAATTAAGTTCGGCAGTTGATTCAGACGTCGAACCTGAACTGAAGTCGAACTTAATTAAAGCTAAAGTGAGAATATAGATTTTCGTGGTCAGCGGCTGTTGTTTTTACTCAACAAGATTTAATATGGCGGGAAAGATGAATTCTGACATGGAAGAGCTTGTCTGGTAAAATAATGAAGACAGGCCAAACACGGCTCCTATTGGTCAAGATAGGAAGAATATGACCTTTAAAGTTAATTTGCTCTTACGAGTACGTCTTTCAAAGATCTCCCTTTTCTGTACGAGAGTAGGGAAGGGTCTTTGTAGATCTCTCTTAGCAGAGGCTGATTTTCTATCAAGTGCCATTCACTCATCTGAATTGTTTTAGGTTAGGCACAGAAGGGCGATATTCCGTAACAAACGCAACTTTTTTTGCGCGTTTTTTTGTTTGTTTTGTAGTGCCGGCATTCTTTCGCGGGAATTGACTTCTGAAAGAGTTTTATCTATACTGAAGGTTATCGAGGTAACCTCTGTAGCGTAATCTCTCTTTGAATAGAGTAATGTTTTCTTCAAATGTTGTTTTGAAGATTTTGTTCTGAGAAGTCTTGAGGCTTCGCCTTTGATATAGGCTGTATTGGAAAGTTTCTGTCGGTTCGAAGTGCGTGTGCACATCAAGAATAGATTCTTTCTTTTTTTTGTTAATCTTTCGCATCTCAGACAAGTATATTTTGTTGTTTCGAAACAAGACGAACAAGCACATTCCTCTTTTCCCGCCATCTTGTTCAGAATGAAGTTCTTTGCGCATGCCAAGTCGATGGAACGCGCAGACCTCTGGGATAGATATAATTTATGTAATCTACACGTAACGTATGCATT